>NC_090647.1:362299472-362302080 GCF_040937935.1 Hyperolius riggenbachi | reverse complement strand
ACTCAGCACAGGTGATCACGATACGCGCAACCTACCAAAACGTGCTGGAAAGCTGACTAACTGCACACAGGATATAAACAGTTCGTGTACGTATACATCAGCGACACTGATGTATCCACGTAACACGAATACAAGGAAAATAATAAACGTGCTGGTATGCATATATATTGGCAATGAACCAATATATGATGCAAAGACCAGCAAAGTATCTTTAGAACAAGAAACACGATCGGGGGGCTGAAGCAACAGCAAGACAGGCTTAAACTGAAGCTATGAAAACCCGAGGGAGTCCTGCAGGAAGCAGATCTTTATACTGAGGTCATCCAATGGGAGCAGACATGCAGATTCCCACACAGGTGAATGATAATCAGTCACAAGCTGACAGCAGGGAAAGGCAGACAAAGCTATGCAGCTTGCATGGAAAGAGATCAGAACTGCTGAGCTGCAGCACTACTACTTCCAGCAATACCTGCTGCAGCAGCGATCATGACAGTAACTGTACAGAAAACCAAAAAAAAATAAGCAGTAGAATGGTAATTGTGCTAACAACGGATTTGGATAAAGTAATAAATGTTTGGTTTATCTTGAAGTATTGAAGTATCATGCTGTTCTGATGTGCCCAATATATGCTCATTGCCATCTATAGTAAAATAGAACAATGCTAGCGCATATGAAAAAAAGAGTATGGAAGGATGGGTATAATTAGTTAAAGGGAACCTAAACTGAGAGAGATATTGATGATCCTTACAATACCAGTTGCATGGCAGTCCTGCAGATCTCTTTTGTTGCAGTAGTGGCTGAATCACAGACCTGGAACAAGCATGCAGCTAATCCAGTCTGACTTCAGTCAGAGCACCTGACATGCATGCTTGTTGAGGGGCTGTGGCTAAAAGTATTAGAGACACAGGATCAGCAGGAGAGTCAGGCAACTGGTATTATTTTAAAAGGAAAAATCCATATCCTTCTCAGTTTAGATTCCCTTTGAGGGCTAGAGGCATAGCTGCTATGAGGGAACATCTACATGGAGCCTCCAGCTCTAGGTATGCTGACACCCATCATTACCAGCAGATTACAATACATCACCACAACAGAATCAGAGTGACTGTGTAAGAAGTATAGGGTTACTCCTGAAACTGTACAAAGAATATATGGTCTAAACAATTGCCCTGTGAATCAGATGCCACTTCCTGCTATCACCTGAATTCTAGGAGGAAGTACGGTGAACAACATGAATCTTGCTGATCTAAGCGCCCAAGCTCCGCACGGCTATTGTTAAAGAGGATCTGTAACATCAAAAGATCCCCTGGGGGGTACTCACCTCGGGTGGGGAAGATTCCGGATCCTAATGAGGCTTCCCCACGCTGTCCTCCATCCCTCAGGGGTCTTGCTGCAGCCCTCCGAGAATAATGACGTCAATATTTACCTTCCTGGCTCCTGCGCAGGCGCTCTGACGGCTGTCGGCTCCGAACTACACGGAAATACCCGATCGCCGTCGGGTCCTGCTCTACTGCGCAGGCGCAAGTCTCTGGCGATTGCGCAGTAGAGCAGACCCGACTGAGATCGGGTATTTCCGTGTAGTTCGGAGCCGAGAGCAGCCACAGCGCCCCCGCTGGAGCCTGCAAAGGTAAATATTGAACTGACAGTCGGCTCTGTCGCCGGCTGTTCGGAGGGCTGCAGCGAGGACCCCCGTGGGACAGAGGACGGCGTGGGAAGCATCATTAGGATCCGGAGGCTTTCCCCACCCGAGGTGAGTACCCCCCAGGGGATCTTTTTGACGTTACAGAGTCTCTTTAAGGTAAGACCCTGATTCTCTGCATGTGAAGAGTCCCCCTAGAGAGTTCATTTGGTAACTACTCTAGCACCAGCATGAGACTAAAAAATGCTCCTAGAGATGAGCCCTGCTGATGTTATATCTTATAAAGTATAAATTATATATTATGTATTAACAAATGTAACATAGATGGGCATGTATTTCTGACATGCACAATGTATCTGTAGTATATATGCACATTACTGATTATACACATAGCATGCTGGAGATACTGACAGGGCTTGCATTCAGGGGCGTAACTATAGACCCTGCAACCCATGCAGCCGCAGGGGGGCCCGGAGGTACCGCTGCCTAACAGGGGGCCCGGAGAGGAGAAGCTGTATGCGCCTGAAACGGCCCCGGGCCCGCTGCTGTTTGCGGTGACGGCGGCGGGCACTAGGACCTGGCTGGGAGGTTTATTTCTGGACTGGGGGCTGGGGGTGGGAACTAGCGCTGCGCTTCCTCGCAGTTGCGGAAGTTACGCCCAGCCAGCAGTAATTCCTCCTGCGCAACTAGTCTCCACGCAGTGCAGGGCTGGGGAGGAGGAGAACCGGGAAGCAGGACCAGCCCAGCCAGGACAACTCTTCCGGACTCCCGCCGTCAGCCTGAGCCTAGTTGTGCACGGTGTGTGTGCAGTGAAGGCTTGTGGCTGCGTGGAGATTTTGGACTCTGGAGACGCTGGGAGTCGGACAGGACTGGTGGAGAGGCTGGCCGGGAGCTGCAGAGAACGGGAGACTCACTTTGTTTGTGTAAGTGTTTTTTTTTTTTTCATTGGCTGCTTCTTGCCTTTATACTTGC